>NC_063057.1:37791842-37827232 GCF_018812025.1 Megalobrama amblycephala | reverse complement strand
GCCCTCACGTTTCCGGGTGGCGGAGCAGGTCCCAGGGTTCCCGCAGCCCCAACGTTTCTGGGAGGGTGAGCAAGTTCACAACGCCTTATGTTACAATGCATTATGAGCTTGTAGATGTGCCATTTCAGTATTTGTATTAGTTTTTTTGTTTCGTTTAGAGGTATTGAAATGTTCCTTAAAGTCAAAGTTTCTGCTTCCAAATTGTATAGGTAACCAGGGTCAGCCCAGCAAGACAGAGTCTGACCCCGAGAAACCCCTGTGGGTCCCCCACAAGTGGCCTCAGCATGAGCCTACTTGGCAGCAGCCCCACCCCGTCTCCTGGCCACAGAGCAGCCCAGTTACTGCGTGGCCAAAGTTTAGCCCCCCAAAAAATTGATGGAGCAATGTTCATCACACTAGTGACATTGCTAGAAGAAGTGAAGGACACACTGAAGCTGCATGGCCAGATGCTAAACACACTGCTCAAAAAAGATTCCATGCCAGTCATGGCGATACCGGATGGTGCTGTTTTCCCCCTGGCCAACGTTGAGGACGTTATCGCCATGAACGAGAAGCTCTCAGACCCTGAATTCATGTCTGCAGTGGTAAGTTTTTGGGGGCCAGATCCTATTGTTTTCCTGTGTTTTCTTTTCTTTCTTCTGACAAAATCCTTCCCATGCATAATGAATCACTAAACTTTGCAGAGTTCAAGACCCATGCCAGGTTGCTTCAAATCAACCATGTCTGCTACAACTTAACATTTTTCACCTACATGTAGTCCCAATACGGAAGAGACTTAAGTATACTTGAACATCAGTTCACTGCTGCATTGACTGATCTTAATTTCAAATCTGATGGTAATTGTCTTCAGCAAAACAGTCCTTAGCTAAATAGACAAGTTATTAAGACCATTATACTTGTATAGCTACAGTCGGCAAAATTGGATACGCCCCAACAGCCTTTCTCCCGCCCCGCCACATGCACCATATTAGGGATGGGCGATTATGGCCTAAAAAAATTATCACGATAATTTCAGCTATTTATTGCGATAACGATACCAATGACGATAATTATATATAATTTTGACGGACAGTAAAAAATCTGTCATAATCAATTATTACCCGTCATTTTAATTTTTATATTTTAATGATAAGACATTCAATAGCTTTTGATTTCGTCCACATTTTCATTTTTATTCATGAACTTGCAGGATAAGTTAATAGGCCTTGGCTATGCATTTATTTATATTATGAAAAGAAAGTTGAACAAAGACTGTCACTTCTCAGTTTTCATCTTGAACAGCTTGATCATCCTTTCCTCTTTACATACATGAAATACATGAAAATGTTGAAAGACACAGTAGCTTACCGAAATCATCAGTTCAGTCAGTGTCACAAACAATTTCACTTAACATTAAGTTAACTTATACCTCAGAATTTGTTGACCATAAACTTGATAGTCAGCAAGAAAAATAACAAAACAAACCATTTAAAACAAAACGAACTGGATTAGAAACTGAATTATGTAAGTATAAGTATGATAACTTTATTATTATAAAATAAACCTAAACTGAGTGCTTGCCTCTGGACACTGAACTCGCGCTCTGCTACTGGAGCGCACTCGCCACCTACTGGACAGAGGTGGGAATTACAGTTACAAGCTACATCAGCCTCAGTAATCTGTCAAAATGACGGAAGGCCTGCATATTTTTTCCGTCATTGCTAAAAAAAATCGGTTAACGTGACCTCCGATTGATTTTTTTTATATATATATATATCAAACGACCGCGGTGGCGCGGTTGTCATGCCGACCGTAACAGCCCTAACTGTATCAAAAAGTAACCCAACCAACTATGTCTTCAGATAGTTTACAAAATACAGCTGTGACGCAGCTCTCCGTGTACGCGCTTCGGATGAGTACACACAAATCTCCTCACAGTGCGCGCGAGTTCTCTTTTGCGTCTTACAGTTGAATGTTTAAAGTGGCAAGGTTTAAATGAGTTTAGTTTAAACACAGATAGCAGCGTGAGATGTTCAGGTCTCACCTGCACTCGCACGCTATCAACACCCGGGTGATGACAGCGTGAATGACATACGGCTCATTCATTGAACATTTGTGATTATGGTAGTTTGCTCCGCATCTGATTTTCTATAGCTAACCAAACCAGTTCCAAATTGTGGAGGTAGCTCCTGGCAACAAGCCTCACGTCTGCCTTCTGTCATGCTTGTTTTAACTCCGCACGAACAGTGAATCGCACAAAACTACGTCAACAACTAGACTTATCGTAATTATCGTGAGTAGACAAATTTTTATCGTGAGGAGAATTTTCAACGGTATTTATCGCAAACGATAATATCGCCCATCCCTACACCATATTGGGGAAAACAATGCTGATTTGCCCATTGACTCCCGTGTTATAATAGGCATTTTTCCGAACGCAGGATTGAGGACCCACGGTGATATTTTCACTCAGCAACCCACTTTTGTCTGCTGTTGAACCTGAAAAATCTCTAATATAAACTACGTAGTGATTGAGGTAATGAGATTGTTGGTTCCACCTGTTATTTTTGCTCCGCGTGTTTGTCATATAGGCTATTCATGGTCGATTATCCAGAGTTTAAGAATCTTAATCGAATTGTCACGTGTCGTATCAAGATCTTTATCGACTTTTTGGCACAGCCCTACTGGAGAGTGCCAAAATAACTTCCAGTCAAAAATATTGAGGGTGGACTTCTACACAAAATTATGCTTGATGGAAAATGTCTTCATTTCCCCATGGACATAATCATGGTCATTCTGTAGTAGATCACCCCCTTGAGGCAGTTTGGCTGTGAAGCTCTATGCTGAAAAGGGAAGACTGGCATTGTGAATATGGCCTATAGACTACGGTCTATAGGCCATATTCACAATGCCAGTCTTGTAGGTTTTAGGGAACTGGTATTTTATGCTATCAAGCACATAATTGGTTTAACACTTTTTTTATTATTATTATTATTATTATTATTATTGACATGCCAAAAATAAGGATGCCAGGTTTAAAGCGGGGTGTTTGGCTATGTAATGGGGACAGAGAATATTTTATGATATTTACTGACTTAATATGGTGTTTTCTGATCCTGTGACTTTAAATGTACTGTGCTCTATTACTGTATACTCTTAAGGTTGCCATGGTTGCAGACATAGGGGGTTCCTCACTTGAAGATGCCACTAGGAGGATGATGAAGTTCCTGATGGTGCCAGAACTGCAACGGCAGTACAACGTGACCGGACGGATGGGCAAGCTGTGCTTCAAAGATCTGCGTCTTTTTGAAGTTTTCTATGGTAGATTCAGTTTTTTAATTGCTCAATGAAACTTGTCTTTGGCCTTTCTTTTATTTATCCAAAGTTAAATGATACAGTAGTTTGTCAAAACACAATTTAGATGGAGATTATCAACATTTTAACATAACATTAAGGACAATTTCAGCCTTATAACCACTGGTCTGTTCCACATGCAACTCTCTAACCACTCGCCCAATTTGGTAGGTTTCATTCTACTGGCATGAGTGTAGTGCCCATTTTCGTGTCTTGTCAAAATATGCCAAATTTATGACTTGAATTATTACATTAATTTGCCTTAATGGCTGAAAAATCAACTTCAAGAATTGTTCTCCACAGAATCAGGATTCTTCTCTGCAAAATCCACACTTTAACAGTTAGTCTTATCTTTGAAGTATACTACAACTTTTCTCCAATACACTGTGTTTAAAAAATTCAAAAATGTGTAAGTGAACTGAACTAGTCCAGTGATACTTTAATTGTTTCTAGGGGGGCCCGTCAACACTTTAGCAGCATTGTGTAGGCCTATACTGTGTGCAGGTCCTACCTAAATCAATGGCGAATAAAATGTAGGTCTATAGACCCATTTTGGACCTACGTCATTGTGACGTTCCGATGGCATTTAGTAACGGAAGTAAGAGCCCCTCCATAGACTCTCGATAAGATTAGTTTAAGACTAAGGCAGTCAAAATCAAAAATGTTAACTTTTTAAAACAACATTCATGGTCTTGGAGAGATAAGATAAGAAAAACTTTATTGTCTGTCACAAGTGACAGAAATTTGTCTTCGTCAGGCTCAACAATATATAGATTTGAAAAAAAGAGAAAACAAATACACTCACTACAATAGCCACACAGTGGTACACAGTAACAAACAACAATAACCAGACAACAACAACAATGAACACAGGTCGGAGTTAAGGTGCTGGTTTCAGAATATTCAACTTAGTGATGGCTGTGGGAATGAAGGACTTCTTATAAACATTTTTACAGGCTAGTGGGACCTTGTAACGGCGACCTGATGGCAGTAACTGAAAGGATTGGTGAAGAGGGTGGGTGGGGTCTTGTGTGATGGTGGTGGCTTTCCTAAGTACTGAGTGAGTGTAAATATCTGATAGGGGGGTTTAGGGGGAGCCAATTATTTTGCCAGCCTGTGTTATTATTTGTGTGAGGTTTGTTTTGTATTTAGTGGTGAGTGCATTGTTCCAAGAAAATATGTTAAATGTGAGAGTGGATTCTATCAGTGATGTGTAGACTGTGGTTAAAATGTCCTTGCTGACATTAAAAGTCCTGAGCTTTCTCGGGTGGAGGCGCTGCTGGGCCTTCTTGTACACATATTCTGTGTGTTCGGAGAAAGAGAGGGATCCGTCTATTTCTGTTCCGAGTTATCTAAAAGATTTGACCTGTTCTACAGGTTGGCCATAAATGCTGATTGGCTGGAAAAGCTGTGTTTGTGTCGTGGTAAGTGTTCCTCTGGTACCACAACACAGTTCCTTGGTCTTTCCAATCTTGAGCTCGAGGAAACTTGCCTTAAAAGTCCTGGCCAGATTGCCATTGAATTCTGTATTCTTCACTAATACAAAATCATTATTCAATCACTTAATTATCTCATTACCTCCAACACTGATTAAGTGTTACATTAAACAGCCTGTAGTGTGCACACTAAGCAGTGTTCATTTCATCTGGGGAAATCCATGTGGGGCCTACATGGAAACTGGGTGCAAAACTGGCTGGGTCCCAGTTAGATAGCCCAGGTCAAACCCATTTGGGCCCCACATGGCTCTGCTGGCTGGGCCATATTCAGCCTAAATATATCGGGATATGACTTTTGGTCCACATCGCAGTAGTATCGCCTAGATGCAATGTATTTCAACATGTAATGGAAAAAGGGTTATATGTTGGCATAAAACTCCATGGTAAATGTCACCCTAGGGGTAACATTTTAGCTTACCACATGTGGAAATGTGTTACTTGAATGAATGATTTGAAGAGTTACAAGTTGGAGCAAAAAAGAACCTTGCTAAATTGACTTATGCTCCCTTGTTTTTAGGTGCACTGAAGAGTAATGCAATAACTGCAAACGTGAACCGAAAGGATGTGGAAATGGCACTGGGGAAATGGTTTACAGGCGCACGTGACCGTGGCGGGGAGAGGGCTGCAAGAGCCCTAAGACAAAAAAGAACGTCAACAACACAAACGCCATGACTGTTTTTGATGTATTTTTTTGGAGAGATGTTTTGTTTTCTGACATTTTTAAAAAATATATTTTTTTTATTTTATTTACCAGTAAGGTACCGGTATTTATTTACGGTTTTTTTTATTTTTCAGAGATTTTTTTTAAAATATATTTTTTAGTTTACTGTATGTTGTGACATTGTTTTTTTTAAGAGAATTTTTGTTGTTCAATTTAATATATTTCTTGCAGTTCAAAGCATCAAGTGTCTTGTATTTATCTTGTACTTACATTCATTCTTCATTTTTAATTTTTCTTAGATTGTTTCCTTAAATGAATGGTTGGGCTTACCTTGCATGAATTGCCCAGTTAGGACCAACATAAGATCCTTACAGAGCCCACTTTAAGCCCATATGGGCATTCACGGTTGAATCCTGGTGCAAGCCCACTTTAGGCAGGTGGGGCCCAAATGGGTCTGACATGAATTGCCCAGTTAAGACCCACATAAGACCCTTACAGATCCCACTTAAAACCCACCTGGGCATCCACGGCTGGCCCCCATGTGGATCCCGGGTGCAAGCCCACTTTAAACCTCTTCAGACTGGTGGGCCCTAAATGGGTCTGACATGAATTGCCCAGTTAAGACCCACATAAGACCCTTACAGATCCCACTTAAAACCCACCTGGGCATCCACGGCTGGCCCCCATGTGGATCCCGGGTGCAAGCCCACTTTAAACCCCATCAGACTGGTGGGCCCCAAATGGGTCTGACATGAATTGCCCAGTTAAGACCCACATAAGACCCTTACAGATCCCACTTAAAACCCACCTGGGCATCCACGGCTGGCCCCCATGTGGATCCCGGGTGCAAGCCCACTTTAAACCCCATCAGACTGGTGGGCCCCAAATGGGTCTGACATGAATTGCCCAGTTAAGACCCACATAAGACCCTTACAGATCCCACTTAAAACCCACCTGGGCATCCATGGCTGGCCCCCATGTGGATCCCGGGTGCAAGCCCACTTTAAACCCCATCAGACTGGTGGGCCCCAAATGGGTCTGTCATGAATTGCCCAGTTAAGACCCACATAAGACCCTTACAGATCCCACTTAAAACCCATCTGGGCATCCACGGCTGGCCCCCATGTGGATCCCGGGTGCAAGCCCACTTTAAACCCCTTCAGACTGGTGGTCCCCAAATGGATCTGACATAAATTGCCCAGTTAGGACCCACATAAGACTCTTACAGATCCCATTTAAAGCCCATCTGTGTAGCCATGTTGCAAAGCCCACTTTGGACCCCTTTGGGCAGGTGGGGCCCAAATGGGTCTGACATGAATTGCCCAATTAAGACCCATGCAGTACCCTTACAGGTCCCACTTTTAGTACGTCTGGGCTTCCACGGCTTGCCCCAATGTGGATCCCGGGTGCAAGCCCATAATGGGGCCCACATTTGCTGCCCATGAAGCCCTCATCTGGGCCCCACATGTCATTGCTGGCTGGGTATTTATGATCTCTGATGGTAAGTATGGATTGTGGAATGTAAAAAAAGAAGGGGGACTTCCTCTTCTTCTCTCTCTGTCTGATTGTTTTCTATTTTGTTTTTAGGGTTCTTAGTAAAAGGTCCGTCTAGTCCTCTGGTTGTTCCTCTGGGATCTTCAGTGGTTTTGCCCTGTTATGTTGATGAAGCCTTACCTCTGAAAGGACTGAAGGTGATTTGGATACGAACAGACTTGAATACTCTAGTGCATGTGTACCAAGATTATGAGAGTCGACCAGATGCCCAGTATCAGGATTATCATCATAGAGCTCACTTCTTCACTGACAAAATTAAACTTGGAAACTTCTCCCTCCGTCTGGAAAACGTGAGAGCTGGAGATAAGGGTTTCTACAGATGTAAAGTTTACACTGAGCAGGAGTCTGATGAAACCCTGGTTCAAATTAAAGAAGTTGGTGAGTGAAAATCTCTGCATTTTGACTAATATTTTTGAATGAATTACACTGTTTTGATATTTAGTTTGTTCTTCCAGAGCATTTGAATGTTTCAGGATCAGATCATCTCGTATCAGCGTCTGTGGGTGAAGATGTCACTCTGAACTGCTCTGTGGACTCTCACATCCCACCTGAACACATTCAACAGGTTTCCTGGAGGAAAATGTATGGAAACATCTTGATTCTGGTTTTTGAGAAGAATAAAACTCTACCAGCAGATGAGCGATACAGAGACAGAGTTGAGTTCTTCACCGATGAAATCCCTAAAGGAAACTTCTCTCTCAGACTGAAGAGTGTCAGAACTGAGGATAAAGGAGTTTACATGTGTCACGCGAATGCTGGAAATTTTTCAGCTAATGCAACTGCAAGACTAGAGCAACTGGGTGAGCTAATCTAGTGAAATTAAATTTACTTTAATGAAGATTTCATTGCATGCTCCATTTTATTTCAATCAAGCATATAAGGCTAATTTCTGATGTGCTTGCTTCATGTGATCTACTTGCTGGATGTTTATAGCCATGATTCCATCCACCTATTTTTATGCAATTTTTGGGATATTGCAAATAAATAAATAAATAATACAGATTAAAACACAGAGATGTGTATAAATTCAAATAATGTGCATAAAGACATATGCACTCAATTGAATTGGATAATCTGATAAGCATTTCCTGAATTAAAAAAAAAGCTACATTTTACCATTAATTCATCATTTTGTGTAAAATCAACCAAATTTCAAAGACTTCCCCAGATTAAATGATTTTATTTTTTTCCTGAAGAAATACTGACATATAGTGATGAATGCCAAAATATTAAATGCGTACAATTACATATCATAGGTAGATCACGTTTTTTATGATTGGTAACAGTTACAAGATTGTATACATTACTATTTGCACATGTGACATGTTTTGCATTCTAAATTAATTAACACAAATTTAAATATCTTTTTCACACATTTGTCCCTCTTGGTTAATGTTAATTTATAAATATACTTTTGTCCAATTCAAGATAATGTTAGTTTTTCAAATGCTATATGAGTTTAATATAAAGAATTGGACCATTAATGATTCTGAAAGAAGCTGCAGCTTTCTAAAGTCATTGCCCCCCATCTGTAATTTGGCTCCAAATCTTAGTGGATTTATTATTTTTTGGCATTCATTTTTATTTATGTATTTCTTTTACCAGAAATAAATAATAAAATTCTACATTTTTAGCTTTGACAAATGACCTTACTATAGTGTTGTGAGTGTTCCATCTTATGTTACATTTACATTTAATTTAGCATGTTTTTTAAGGAATGCAAAAAGCGATTCATCTTATGGAGGCAATAACACGAGAAGTGCTAGTAATACAACATTTCAAACATTGTCCAGAATAGTACATGGTGAAAACATAGAAAAAGAATGCTGTTTTGTTTAGGTCAGCAGGATGCAGTTAAGTGTTCATTGTAGAGATGAGTTTCTTGAATATCGTCAGTGATTTGGCTGACCGGATATGTTTAGTAAGGTCATTCCACCAGCAAGGAACAGAGAATGAGAAGGTTCTGGAACTGTTTAATCTCAGGCCGCACATTATTTATATTTTAACTTGGGTTAGTAATTACATTTAATTTGGTGTCATCAGGTTCAAATTCACATGTGAAAAGATTAATAACTGGACATGAATACAGAGCATTACAGTTTCTCAGAGAATTTTGCACAGTCATTTTGTGTTTGTAATGTAATATTTGTGTGTCACAGGTTACTCATTTTTACACATAATTGTGTTCAGTCTTTGTATTGCTGCTTTCATGTCTGCACTTCTGCTGTCATTTCTATGGTGTAAAAAATTCCACATATCACAAAAGACAAGTAAGTTTACACAATTTATTCTTATTTGTTTATTTGTTAATAGGATTATGGCTTTATATGCAAGTAAAAAAAATCTGAATTGCACTAAAATATGCAACAGAATTATCTAAAGCATTTCTGACTGAACTATACTTCTCTTTTGATACAGGCCTGTTTCTTCAGATCTCTGTAGTCTTTGTACCAAACCTTTTTATGTTTTTTGCCTTCTGGTTCTGGGGTGTTATTGAAGGTGAGTATTCCACATTGCACGTAATTTGGTGATTTTTGATCAGCCAATTCTTGTAAAGCGCATCAATGAATTTGATGGCGAGCATGCAAAAATGGATTTGATACTGATACTGTATCTTCTTAATGATTTAGTGTATTGACACCAAACCTGGTATATGTCAGGGGTTCCCAAACACATTCATGGAGCCTCTCCAACACTGCATGTTTTCCATGTCTCCTTAATCAAGCACCTGATTCAGATCCTCAGCTCATTAGTCCAGACTCCAAGACCTGAAATGCGTGTGACAGACAAAAGAGACATGCAAAATGTGCAGTGCTGGGGAGGCTCCAGGAATGTGTTTGGGAACCCCCTGGTATATGTAATTACAGGCATGATTTGGGGGTACATGCATAGTATCGTCACAGCGCCACCTACTGGTGCCGAGATAGGAAAAATGGCTATTTTTGCTTATAACTTTTGAATGCCTTGTTCCTTAAATCATGAGGATGGTCTTCTTAAATTCCTTGAGGTATGCTGAGTTGAACGATATCCAATTTTCTTTGGTCGGCCATTTTGAATGTTGTCATGAAATGCTGTTTTTTACGAACGCATTAATGTATCATTTTGAAACTCGGTATGATTCATCGAGGCCATGTTCTGAGAGGACCTGTAAAGTTTTAGGTCAGTGCCCCCTAGTGGTCAAGAGGTATAAAGAAATTTATGAAAATGCTTATATGAAAAATTCAACAAATTGTCATTTAACTTACTTCAGTATATTTGTTGGCTTATGCCGAGTCCTGCGATACCAAATTTACGATATACTGTCCGCCATATTGAATTTTATTCAAAACCTAATTTTCCGAACTCCTATACTACAAAGTTTGTCTGATTTGTATGAAATTTGGTATGTAGCATCTACAGACACTCATGGCTAAAAGATTTTGATAGAAAAATTTTCCTGTGAGCTCGCCAAAATGGAAATGTGTCTGTATCTTTGCAAAAGTTTTGTGTAATGAAATGAAACTTGGTACGTCATCACAGGCATGACTTGAGAGTTTCGTCATAGCGCAATCTATTGCTCGGAAGTGATAAACCATGTTATTATAAGTGCTTTTACTGATGTAAGTTAAATAGCTTTGTCCTAACCTCATGATCACAGATATCCACAAATACATCCTTTTCTGCCCTTATTCAGCTTAACCCTTGCAGCTATATTTATTATTATTATTATTATTAATCTCACAATTGCGACTTTATTGTGAGTTTATATCTCACAATTTTGAGGGGAAAAAAGTCATAATTGTGAGATGTAAACTCCCAATTGTGAGGAAAAAGTCTGAATTGTGACATAAAAAGCCACAATTACCTTTTTAATTTTTGATTCCGTGGTGGAAACAAGCTCCCATAATTCATAGTTTTGTAGAACAGAATAAAACAACCTTGGAATGTCGTCACTGTTAGTCTATTGTTGTATCTCCTGTTTCTTTTGTTTTCTAGGGTTTCTGAGTGAGACTGTTGCTTGCTGTGCTCATTATATTCTGAGGCCCCTTCTGCTGTTATGGGCGTCTCCACATTCAGAACATTTCCCAGGTTTGTTTGTTTGTTTGTTTTTGATTATTAGTTTTTCAGAGAGATGCTCAAATAAGCTGGTTTGATGGTTTTCAGAATTTGCAGAGCAGCTCTTTGTCAGTAAATGGACAAAGGAATATAAAATCAATGTTTCAGAAAGTGTTAATTTCTGTGTAAAGTATTTTTGTTTGTTTTATTTAGATTACAGATTTTGTTTTTGATTTGAAACTTTTTCTGTTTTGCAGGCAATCGCAAAACGGCTATGCACTGCATTGTTCATTTACAATATTCCCTCTTTACAAACGTTGTTTATACAGGTTAGCGAATTTGAATATTCCACTGCACATAATATCATGGTGAAATTTTAATACCCAATGAAACTTGAAACAGTTTCTGCACATTAAGCTCAGTCAACAACATTTATGTAATTATGGTTGTTTATCTCTTTCTATGTCCTAGTCCTTTTTAAATCCTTTTGGGAAAAGAGTCTGAGTTATGAACAATCTGACAGAGTCCTGATAACAATCCTCTTTGCAATAATGATTCTGATATGCATCACGAACATTGTTTTCTGTAAGTATTTCTGTATCATTCTACATCAGTGATGAGTAAAGGATATAAACTGTTTTTTTTTTTTTTTTTGTTAGCTCAGCAGTGTAATCTCAGACTGATTAAGAGATTATAAATGATATTTATCCATTTGATTCTGCTTTTTATTTTATGACTCATGCATTAATGCATTAATTAATTTAATGCTATTAACTTATTAACTTTTGTACCAAAACTGCAGAACTTACTCATTGAGTACAATTGGATTAAACTATTTGTTGGAGAAAAACATGTAAATCATTAATACACTTTAAAAAAAAGTTCATACAGTACTATTTTACAACTTATTTCAGCAGGTTACTTCATTTCTGTGTCATTGTTTGGATATTTTTATTCTAGGTCAAATTATACTGTTTCAGTCTAGTATTTTTGTCCCTGTTGTATTATTTATTGCTCTTTTAGAAATTGGTCATGATCGTTTTGAATGAAACATATTGTTAATTCTATATTTGTTTGATGCAGTATTGGCTGAACTGATTAGAAATAAAGATGGCCGCATGCGTGCTGTATTAGACCTCGTGTCTGATATTGGCCATGATGT
The DNA here is from genome assembly GCF_018812025.1 of Megalobrama amblycephala. Lineage (NCBI taxonomy): Eukaryota > Metazoa > Chordata > Actinopteri > Cypriniformes > Xenocyprididae > Megalobrama > Megalobrama amblycephala. The sequence goes on along the minus strand of NC_063057.1, from coordinate 37,814,991 downwards.
TCTGCCTCCATTACAAGTCATCTTCCTCTTCTACGCTTTTGGAGCTGCCCGCAGAGGTAGGACGTTTTATAAAATCTCATCTTAACACATTGAATGAATGGTATTTTCTTCTTAGATTTGTTATTTCATTTGAATATCAACATTTGTGACATTTAAGGGGCTGTTTACATGACACCTTTTTAAAACTGAAAACTTTCTAGGCCTTTTGGCCTGAAATCACAAACTTTTGAAAACAAGTTTCAAAGTGCAATTTAAATTATACCATTATCATCTATATTATACTATTATACCTATATTATAACGGTTTTTACAATGCAGATTGTATCAAAGCAGCTTTACATTGATAACTGGAACATTATTTGGCTGCACAGCAGCTCTTAAAGTTCTTAATACAGTGTTATTAGTCATTTTCATGAATCCGTGGATCGTTTTGATGATGTTGTCATCTGTAGGAAGGAAAAACTTTTGTTTTTAGTACATCATTGTTGTATAAACATACCCGTAGCCAACTGAAACACTTTTGGGGTTAATTGATCCAAGTTTTTTTGCTGAAAATATTGATCGGTGACATTATATTACATTAATTTTTTAAAGTTAATAATAAGTTTTTATTTCTTTGTCAGTGAGGATTTGTGGATACATTAATATTTTTTTAAAATAATATTGTTTTTATTTTGGAGGGATAAAATTAGAGTCTGAGTACCAGAATGGGCACAGAAAGGCTTGTCACGATCTGTTGTACTTTCTGTTTAATTTCCAAGGACTTTTAGTTTGTTACCGTTATTTCCTGTGCTTCCTTTCTGTTTCCGTCCATTGTTATGTTTACTCTTTGTTTCATTGATTACACACACCTGTTCCTTGTTTGATCAATAGTTTCTGTGTATATTATGCCTTCAGTTCTCTTCACTCATTGTCTGCTGTTTGTTGTGTTTGTGCACACTGTTACGTTGCCTTCGCATTTGCTGGATTACTCTTTTATTTTACTCCACTCCATGTCATGCCTAACAACCTATTGTAAATTCACTAGAAACCAAGGTTTCCTGGGGCATTTTGTTTTAATATACATTACCACTTTGGTAGATGCATCTGATCAAATTTAAATCTGTATTGAAAGCATTATAAGTAGATTTGGATAAAAGCATCTTCAAATGCATAAATGTAAATGCATCATCATCCTGCAACGATAAACTTTTATCTAAATATGTTACAATTAATATGTAAATGCTCATTTACCCTTATAATCTCATTCCATTTTCTTACATTTTTAAAGCCATTCAACATTTGTTAGTTTTTATAGGACAACACTGTCAATGAAGAAATGTTTTTCCTTTATTTATGGAAAATATTGGTTTATCAATCACAATAAACCTACACTTCAGCCTAAACTAGCCTACTAAATGATAGCTTAATTTATTGATCTGTAACCCATGTTTATTGCTATAAAATAAACAAAATCAGGAAAAATTACTAAAAGTTAAAACAGCTGAATTTAGTTTTAATGATGGCTAAGCATCTCACTACTAAAGAATAGTTTCATTGTGTTGTCTGTTTGTTTCTAAAGCCCAGTGTTTTTTCTCCACATGCAGCACTTTTTGTTATTGGAGTTTTTCCACTGTTCTTAACGTTGACCAGATATGACTGGAAGGATGCATGTGTGGAAAAACTGCAGTGTAAGTATTTAATGCATAAACAACTGATCATAAGTCAAAGACATCTTAAAGGCACACTATGTAGTTTTTTTCGCCGCTAGAGGTCGCCTATTCACAACAAAGGCGTAGCTTGATGACGCCGTGATTGAGCGCAGATTCTTGGGAGATGTCATCTTCACTTCACAGCTAGTGGAAAATAATCTGACGGGACTCGGTCAGAAATCATGTTCATGGATGAGATTATCAGCATTACTGTGGTATGAAGCAGAGCAGGGTTGAGTGCTGTTGGAGCTAAAATGAGGCCGCTGGAGCGATTGATAATGAGAGACTAGTGCGACACATGCCTCGCGAGCAGTGGAGCTTTTATTATGCCGCAGTCGCGCTTCCACTGCTTCTGGTCATGCGTGGATGGGGTAAAGCAGCACTGTTTATCATATTAGATACATTTGAGTATCTAATTTGAGTATCTAAACATTTGAGTATCTAAACTCTTATTACACACTGCAGTAAGCTAGATCGATATTAGCGGTATTCACGGTAAATCAAGAAAATTAGTTTTAAACAATAAGAATGATTGATAACAATGATTAGTTTTCTGTCAATGAGTGTATCCAAACAGTTGTTCCCTTGTCTAATAACACATATAATATATTAAAGCCTCTTTGGTGTTTCCATGGTTTCTACAAAATAAAACGAGGGTATGATGTGATTGATAGGCGACGCACGGACACAGCCCATGTCCTATGTAATAATGACTTATTTCTCTGGATTTAAACATTCTTGGAAACATTTGGGATAATATAAGTACACAAGTCATCAAAATATATAACACTGTGTAGTGTTTTTTTAATATTTTATTCCAAAAATCTTACATATTGTGCCTTTAATCTATGACGAACACCACTATCTTTGATGGTTTTAAATGACTTACTGTTGAATAAGGGTACAATCAATTGTTATATCTTCAGGAGTAATTGTCGTCAGTTGTGAGATGATCCTAAATCATCTTTTTTTCTGCCATTTTTAAAATGTAATAAGCTTTCTCTCGTTTCAATCATTTTCAGGTTTACGCTCAGTCAGGAGAGCAGCGTGGTTAATTTTCATGATAGTAGTGAATGCAATAATGGTCTATTCGTACCTGATAGCACTGAAAAAAGAAAAAGGTACAATAATGGCTACAATTACATAAAAATGTCCAATTAAAGTTGATACTATAAAGTCTTAATGGTTTTTTCCAATTGTAGATTGTGAAGGATGGGTGTGCGTAGCTGCATTTCTTCAAGGTCTCTGGGGAATTGTGGTCCTGAAGCACTCATTTGGTGACCTGGGTACAGTATTGATTTGAATAATTTTCTGTATGATGTTTTTCTTCTCTGAAAAGGAGATTTAAGAGTCTGAGTCATGTAAGCTTTTCTTCAATGCTAAATTGATCCTGCAAGTTCCCTGCAAAAAAAAAAAAAAAAAAATTCTGCAATTCCCATGCAGATCTTGCTTCTGATTCAAATGTAAAAAACTAAGTACGATTAATACAAGTCAGTTAAAAATATGAAATAACTCAAGTCAATTATTAAAAATATGCTTCAGTAAAAATGTGCATTCTGTTTTATTATTTATAATAGCTTGGTTTTAAAAAAAAAACCTTCACTACAGAATAAAAAAGGTAATTGTGACTTTTATCTCACATTTCTGACTTTATTGTCTTGCAAAACCGAGTTTAGATATTGACTCAGAATTGCAAGATATAAACTTAGACTTGCAAGACATAGGCCTAATGTCAAATTTGTGAGATAAAAAGTTGCAATTAACTTTTTTTTTTCTTTCTTTTTTTTAATTCCTTGGTGGAAACAAGCATCCACAGTTTGAGATTAGATTGCAAAAGAAAGTTTTACTTTATATTTACTATATATATGTTTTATTTGTTTAACAAAGTTTCATCTGCCTTACAGATCTTCCTTTTAGAAAGGCTGTGTACCTTGTTGGATCAGTTGTTGTTGTTCTAGTCAACTCTTTTGCATTGATGACCGAGCTGATCATGAAAATTAGTGAGTTTCATAACCATTTAACATCATATTGTAAACTGAAAGGAAGCAGCAAAACTGTAATGTGAATCAAAAGATCAATCTACAATAACGAAAGTATAAACAATGCATTATTAAGGGATGCATCATTTAAATGTGTGATCTTTAAATGTCTGACATCACAGCATGTTAAAGGACTAGTTCACTTTCAAATGAAAATTAGCCCAAGATTTAGTCCACCCTCAAGTATGTATGACTTTCTTCTTTCTCATGAACACAATCAGAGAAATATTAATAAATATCCTGATGCGTCTGAGCTTTATAATGGCAGTGAACAGGGTTCACGAGTATGAGCTGAAGAAAGTGTCTCCATCCATCCTTCATAAATTAATGGCCTTAAAATCAATCATAATAAAGGCCTACTGAAGTAAAGCTATGGGTTTGTGTTAAAAAAAAAAATACATATTTAACAAGTTATAAAGTAATATATCTATTTTCTGCCAGACTGCCTTCTGTATTCAACTTATGAAGAAAGTGTAAAACTCTTGCAGTTCAGCTTATGCTACATCCTCAAGCCTTCCCTATTCAACTTACGGAAAAAGTGTAACTGACACAACGGTTTTTCCATTTTTCCGTAACTAAAATACGGAAGGCAGTCTGGCGGAAGCTAGATATTTTACTTCATAACTTGTTTAAATATGGATATTTTTCTTACACAAACGAATCACTTCGCTTCAGAAGGACTTTATTAACCCGCCGTTTATGATGGATGTGGATGGAGGCACTTTCTTCAGCTCGTACTCATTGAACCCATACTCATTGAAGCTTGAATGCATCAGGATATTTATTAATATATCTCAGATTGTATTCGTCAGAAAGAAGAAAGTCATATACACCTAAGATGGCTTGAGGGAGAGTAAAGCTTGGGCTAATTTTCATTTGAAAGTGAACTAGTCCTTTAATGTGATTTGAGTTTGGTTTCTCAGTGTGCTTTGCTAGAATCGAGAGCACAGTTATCAGAACAAGCACACTTTACAAATAGAGATTTTTGAGTAATCAAACTTTGTATTTACTATAACATTTTAATTTCACAGGAAATGGTGAGCGTGCGATGAAGGATCTTAGGAAAGTTGTCTTTTCCTCTGAATGCATGTTTGTCTCTTCAGTGCTGCTGTTAATAATTTTTGAACATTGTGAGTATGAACTAGATGCATTTGTATTAACCACTAGTGTAAACAACATCAGAATATAATGGGCTGATCTTTAGTTTCTGTTTTGTGTTTCTTGATTTGCTGTAAATCAGGTGTTTAAAGACACTGGGTCTACGTTTTAGAACAATATTACAAAGAAGAAAAACAAAGCAGAACAAGAGACAAAAATCAACCAATAGTAATTATTGTCACAAGTCCACTGAAGGCAAGTTTGAAGCTAAACCCAAGTGCAGTTTATAAATGTGAACGTGAAAACAATACAAAATCAAGAAAGACTTGACTTGAACCATACACTAGAAACAAACGTGAACTTGAGCAAACTTACCAGCAGTGGTAACAGGGAACATTAAAGCTAGACAGGGAACAACATGAGGGTTATTTATACAGAGAAACTAATGATGCATTACTTACAGTATGACCTACAGTATGTGCCCTCCCGAAGCTTGCGTTCTGCAAGTGAACGGTGTCTTGTGGTGCACAAAATTACTCACTGACCTTCACCTTGTCTGTTCCCTGCTGGTGGAATGACCTGCCATTTTCAAGAGAATTACATAATAAAAGACATGAAAATATAAACATGAAACAAACCCACAAAATACAGGAGCTTGTCTAAGAAAAAAAACAGACAACACACACAAGTTTTTTTTTCTGTACAAACAAATACAGTTTGAGAAACCTGTTTGAAAATGGTCATTATTTTTGCAATTCTGTTTGGTGCAACATTCTTCAGCTTAAAAAATGTCATTTTTGAAGGTGTAGGTGAATTAATAGCTCTTTCTTTTCTACTGTAAATCCACAAATCAGCCATTATACAGTCTGGTGTGTGTATAGCAGTGGTGCTTTAGCTGAGAATGATCAACTTCACAGTGATTCACTAAATATATTTCCCCCTTTTTTTCAGTCATTAAGAAAGTTCAGCAGCATTTTCAGGTTAGAAATATACAGATATATATTTGATATTGATTGCTATGAGATTTACAAATTACCTGAAATTAAAGGACACTTTACTTCATGTTTTAATGTGACTTTTCCCAAACACAGAATCCAGCGAGCAGATCGCAGCAGAATCACTCTTCTCAGGTGAATGTCTCGTTTAACGATGTATTTATTTAAGGTTTGTCACTAACCTGCATTATAAAAGTGCATCTGCACTTCTAGGTTCTTCAGACAAGCAGCTTTTAGTTTATAAGCAATAGATAAACAATGGACAAAATCAGTTTTTGTCTTGTTTTCCTTTACACATATCTAAACATTCTTAAATCAAGATACATTTACTTGAGAAGAAAAACGACTTAAGAATGCTTGTTTTCTGAAAAACAGATCAAAATTAACTGAGTCTAAAACAATATTTTAAGTGAGTGTGCTTAAAATAAGAATAAATATCTGTCAATGGGGTCAGAAAAATAAACTTAATTCAGAGGGACAACAAAGTTATTTTCTCTTTTAGGTGGAATCACTTAATTTTGTCAGTTATTCAGAAATCAGCACTTGTTATCTTAAGTAATTCTGCTTCTCAAGTAAATGTATCTTAATTTAAGAATGTTTAGATATTTGTACTGGAAAATAAGACAAAAATACTGAGGAAGAACATCATTTTTGCAGTATGAACTGGTCAGACATGCCAGATTAAAAGTGTCACAGTCAGCCATATGTAATTTCATCTACAAACAACTTTCTTCTTAATAAAATGGATTAACTATAGCAGTATCATGTGGATATTGTTTAACTCATGTGTCTTCTCTTGAACACAGAACAAGGCCAACCCTGATGAAACTCCACATAACCCATCAAACCAGAACCAGACTGCAGCACAATCATTTGAGTTGAGACCGATGTTACAGACTGAAGAACAGGAGGCTGGGAGAGATAGAGATGGAGGAGACGCAGCCTGATTCAGTAGACAAATTACAACATCTTCAGATAAGCAGTATGTTCTCTTGGATATACAGTATGAATGAACACTATCAGATGCTGAAACACAGCACTCTTGTTCAGAGGAACCACAAATACAGCCTTATGACTCTCTTTGGTGCTTTGTAAAACCTGTATATATTTGTGTAAATAGTTTTATATTTTATTTATGTACTTGAGTTGTTTTCTTGATAAGTTACTGGCACAGACAGCATAAATATGTCTCATGGTTTGGGTTTTCCTGCTCTTCTCAACAATTCTTCTGCTCTTTGAATATATTACTCATTAACTTGCAGACTATGTTTCTGAACACTGAATCGACTTGGTTATTATGATATGGAAATATGGGCACTTGTGTGTTATTACATCAGGTTTCCGATGTCAGAAATCCAAAAATGAGCCATTGTAGACGTTTACTTTCAGTAAATGCTCTTTTTTTAGACTAGAGCAAAAGTTTTGAGTTGTGACAGACTTTTTATAATACAGTGAAATCAAAGGGATCTGTACTTTGTATATAGAGATGAGCCAGTATTTATTTATTTTTTCACATCATAAATTGTATTTTTAAATTTGTTGCAAATGTTAATGGTGCGAACCTTGTTGAGTGCTTTTCCCCTAAATAAATGACAGCAACAGTTTGATTGTTTTTACCTGCATTAGTTCATCCTGTTGGACTTTTACACTGATGACAGAACTGATGCTGAAGATGAGTGAGTTCATTTCTGTTATAAAGAGTATTGCAAAGTCATTATGGTTCTTAAATAATAAATATTGTCTCTAATTTTTTTTTTTTTTAATTAGTTAAGAATAAGTCATACTTTCATAAGGCTGGTCTGGACCACTCTTAGCTATACCTTATCACATTGACAGTCAATACGAATATAATTCTGAAGCTGTAATACACCCAGTGTTCAATCAGGATTACAACATTACCAGGTGCTGTCCATGGTGGCGGTGCTGAATTGGTTGAAATCGATGGCTCGAGAAGCAATAATTCACTCTATACATGGACTGCTTAACTGCGTTATGTGAGAAATCAGTTTTCTTTATAAAAAGAAGCACTTCAGAAGTAGAAATTGCATTTATCAGGATGTTATAAAAGTAATCCAAATTGCAAACTAAATCTATACTGTAATTTATTTATATTCTGGGGGCGCGGAGCCCCCATCAGCCTGAGATTAAGGCGACCGTTATTTTAGAACAAAGTTTTAATTCCTTGGAGACGCATCATGCAGCCGACAGACATGTAGGTATCGCGTTTATATCGTTGTTTTTTTTTTTTTTTCATTTTTTATTCAAAATATTCACAAACTTGAAAATACATGAACATCTTGGATGACATGGGGGTGAGTAAATTATCAGGAAATTTTAATTTGAAAGTGAACTAATCCTTTAATGAGATATACCTTAAGCAACATCCTAAGGGATAGTCCGGGGAACTCGCCTAATGGTATATCTTAAGTTAAGGTCTACCTGTCCTTTAGAGTCTTTGTAGCATGCTAAGAGACAAAGTTATCATGAAATCCAGCTCTGGTAATGTTGTTTTTATATTTTGTAAGTTTTAGTTTATTTAGTTTTAGTTAATTTAGTACTTCAACTTAACCTTTTTGACATAAATCGTTCTTTAAAATTGTGTCGAGAACCCTAGAATTCTAAATAGAACTCCACTAAACCTTTTATTGTAAGAATGTACTTGCATACATTTATAGATATGCATCCAATTTAGATGTTCTAGAAAACTTAATTTCCAAGTAAATATTTAATGTAAACATACAGTATAAATTGTAATGTGCATCACATCCACCTTTAATATTGTGCTAAACATATTTTGTGTTTCACAGAGGAAGAAAGTCATATAGGTTTAGTCAGTGTCATTATGCAAATTTATGGTGCCATTTTTCTGTTAGAATATATAATCTATAACATAACATAGCAATGCAATGAAGAAAACCACATGTCTGGAATGCTGGATAAGTGAGGATCTTTGTGTTTTAGTTCATGCCATGTGCTGGCTGATCAGAGAGCAGTTGTACAGTGTTCAGGCCAGTGTTTCCTCAGCTCTGTGTTCATGTAGTAATAGATCCTTGTGATGAAGGAAAACAGTGATTCCCACAGCAGTGCAGATCCTCACGGAGCCGACAGAACTCCTACAGGACACAACACAGATATGAATGACAAGAGTCACTACAGAAACCAGATCATACAAGTCTTATACAGGTAAAGGACAGTGTTAAACACCATCTTTGGACATTTAAATATTAAACACAGACTGGAGTTTTAGCAGATATAGTTTACAGTACCTTCCTGAATGTCTACACAGCAGCAGCCAGAAAACCACCAGCAGCAGTCCACAACATTCCCTAAGAGTCAAGATTTAACTCATGATTTTTTATCTGTGGATGAATTATTCCTGCACAAATGCTCTGGATGAATGGGCAAACATTCCCAATAAAACACTCCACAATCTAGTGGAAAGCCTTCTCTGAACAGTGGAAGCTCCATAATAATGTCTATATATTTAGAATGCAATGTCAGAGTGCGCTTGTGTGAGGTCATTATGAGATAGCATGCAACTTTAGTTTCAAAGAAATCAAAGACATTTTTATCGCTCATAACTTCAGGAGAAAAATAACATTGTAACTAGACAAACTGCACTGCATTCACGCACACTATCAATTGTAGTATACTTTGAAAGACTAGGCACTCAAAAAACAAAGTATTATTTTGGGCTTCACCCATTCACAATCTTGGCTCCTCTCCTCTTTGGCAGGTTGATTTACACTCCAAATCTCTGGTTCAACACAAACGAATCCGCAAACATTTCGAAGCTTTGTGAAGCATGTTTTGAAAACAATCACAAGTTCTTTGTGTTGTATGTGTTTTCTCAGAGAGACATTACCTACAATACATGTTTACAGCCCTGACCAAAGAAAACATATTCCCTGCGTACATTGCTGAGGCCAAGTCGGATGACAAACAGATCGCTTACTACAATAATGAAGAAAGAGAATGGATAAGAGAGAATCTGACTGACTGGACCAATGCTCCTGCAGAACCACCTGAAACTAGACAATGGTTCCTAGATCTGCTGTACGATCTGTCAAAGTGCAGAACATCTGCAAACTGTTCTTGTGAGTTTAGATGTTATTAAGAGAGAACCATTAATCAACATATGACCTCAAGAATTAAAACGAAGGTGTAATTTTATTACTCAGCCATAGCTTCTCATGAGTGTTGTTCTGTGATTGTAGATCATGTTCTTCAGAGAATAACTGGCTGTAAACTGGAGAAACTTCCTGATGGAACAAAGAGTGTGACTGTCTTTGATGAATATGCATTTGATGGAGAGGATTTTATATCATTTAATGCTGACACTATGAAGTGGATTGATAAAAGCCCCAAAGCCAAAGAAACCAAAATGAAATGGGATCATCAAACAAAACGTAAAAAACTCTTCAGGCTTTATCTCAAAAACTGTTCTGAGTGGATCCTCACATTTAACAACACACAAAAAAGTAAGTTATGACCACATCATTTTAATTATCTCCTGTCTTTGTGTGTGTGTGTGTGTGTGTGTTTTCACACAATAATTAAAATAGCCTGTTTCACTCTTAATACAGAGGTGAATTATCATTTATTATCCCCAGTGAGAATAAGTTCAGAATGTAAGTGATATTCTCATTTGCCCTTCGCATTGTAAAACACTCTTAGTTTTGATATAAATTATGAAATCTATCCAGTGACTGAGAAACAGATCCAGAGAAAGTGAGAAGTGTGCAGAGTGACTTGTTTACCAGTTAAAGTTAAGTTACATTGGATTAAACAGCAAAAAAAAAGAGAGAAAAATTCTCAAAACTGAAACACCCAAAATTAAAAATTCCATCATTTATCACCCTCACGTTGTTCTGAACCTTTATGACTTTATTCAGCAGCACAGGAAGAGATTTTTTAAAGAAAATTAAGAATACAGTTTTTTTACAGCACAGAAAGACAGAAGCAAATTATTTGTAATGTTTATTTGTTAATTGTATTTGTTAATCATTTTCTGCTCCAGGATCTCCAGATGTTCATGTCTTTGCGAAGAAATCTCCTGATGCTGAATGTAAGCTGAATCTGACGTGTCTGGCCACTGTTTTCTACCCTAGAGATGTTGAGATGATAATTAGATTGAACAAAACTGAACTTGAGAACCAAACATCTTCTGAAATCAGACCAAATGGTGATGAAACCTTTCAGATGAGAATCAGTGTGAAGATCGACAGAAACCTCAAAGGATCTTATGATTGTCTGCTCATTCACAGCAGTCTGACTGAACCAGTTTCAGTAGAATGGGGTAAATATCATCATAAATTCAGTGACTCAAAGTTGTTGCAAAAGAACATCACTGTAAAAAGTAATTCAGGGGACCTGTTATCACAACTAAACTCAAATTTTTGCAATAATTGAATTTAAAAAAAATAATAAGTTGTAGTTATTAACAATAAGGGCAGTACAGGAATCATAAACCAACAGACAGAGAGTCGAGGCAGGTGGCAGACAGGGATAAACAATAGCAGACAGTCAAGTAGGCAGGCAGCAAGAATCAGAGTCCAGAATAACAATCCAATTGATAACATGTAAGCAAACAGGAATGAACGCTCAGAAATGTTAACCGTGGCTGAACAAGACTTCGCAAAAAGCTGCGTGTGAGTGTGTGTTTGGGTATAGTGCTTGGGTATTGAGGAGATTGGCGGCAAGTGTGTGTGTAATCAGTCCCAGGTATATGGGTGTATGGGTAATGAAGTCCAATAGAAAACTAGTACTCGGGAGAGGGCTCCCTCTGGCGGCCCGAGAGATCTGGGACCCAATCGTGACATCTATCATGTTGAAGTTTTTGTGTTATTGTGCTGAAGAGTATCATGAAGGTAAACGCTATTGACTCTAGAAACAATGACTGCACTAACACCAGTGATAAGTATCTTAATTGTTTATTGAATTTTTCTATAAATCACCTGCTAAATAAGTTACAGTAAACTAAGCATGTGCTTTGATAGCTGTGGATTTGAACTGAAGTTTGGAGTGACTCTCACTCAAGTTTGTTGGTTGAAAATAATTTAATTTGACGTTGTCATAGCCAAAAAAAAAAGTGATGCAAACAGTTGCATTATTTATTTTTTTTCTTGGTGAATACTGAAATAGATTCTTGGTTTTTTTTGGTTTTGTTTTTTTGGTTTTTTTTTGCCACAAACAATTACTCTTAAAGTGCTTAATTTTTAACAGTTCATAATGTTAAATAATATATATATATATATATATATATATATTATAATATTATTTATTATTTTTTCATTCTGCAGATGGAAAACTGTGGAAAACTTCTAACTGTGAACCAGAAACTGGATGGCGTGTTATAGTAGGAGTAGTAGGTGTGTTTGTACTTGTAGTTCTCGCTGTGATTGGTTGTTTCATCTACAAAAGCAGAAGGTCAAATGGTGAGTAATAATGCAACACTGTTGCTTTAAATGTCTTGTGTTTAAAAATCCTTGTTTTAAAGTATTAGAAGATTCGTTAGTTGAAAATTATAAAAAAAGACTTACCCTAAAGCCATCTTAGGTGTTTAAGACTTTCTTCTTTCTGATGAACACAATCAGAGCAATATTAATAAATATCCTGATGCATCCGTGAACGGGATCAATGAGTATGAGCTAAAGAAAGTGTCTCCATCATAAATAAGTGTGCCACATGGCTCCGGGGGTTAATAAAGTCCTTCTGAAGCAAAGCAGTAGTGCGTTTGTTTTAAAAAATCCATGTTTAAACAAGTTATGAAGTCAAATATGTAGCTTCCGCCAGATTGCCTTCCGTATTCAACGTACACAGAAAGTGTAAACTGGCATCGCATCAGTTACACTTTTTCTGTAAGTTGAAGAGTATAGTGTAAGCTTTGTGAACTGCGAGAGTTTTACACTTTCTGTAAAACTTTCATAACTTGTTTAAATATGGATTATTTTTTACACAAATGCATCACTTCACTTCAGAAGGACTTTATTAACCCCCGGAGCCATGTGGAGCACATATTTATGATGGATAGATGTGGATGGAAGCTTTTACTTCAGCTCATACTCATTGATCCTCGTTCACTGCCATTATAAAGCTCGGATGCGTCAGGATATTTATTAATATTTCTCTGATTGTGTTTATCAGAAAGAAGAAAGTCATATATACCCAGGATGGCTTGAGGGTGAGAAAAGCTTGGGCTAATTTTTATTTGAAAGTAAACAAATCCTTTAATTACTCACCCTCATGTCGTTCCACATCCATAAGACCTTCGTTTATCTTCAGAACACAAATTAAGATGTTTTTTTTAATCTCCCATAGAAACAATGAAATTACCACATTCAAGGTCCAGAAAGGTAAAAACATCGCTAAAACAGATCATGTGACTGTAGTGGTTCAAACTTAATGTTATGAAGCGACGAGAATACTTTTTGTGTGCAAAAACAAAACAAAAATAACGACTTTGTACAACAATTTCCCTTTTCACCCCGTCATTCTCCTACACAGTTTATGTTGAAGACACATTGCAGAGCTTCTGTGTTCTACATTAGAATCCCGACTCATTATTGGCCGGCTCCTGCGTCAGAATCACACGTGTGCATCGTGCTTATCACGTGATCATCTTTGGCCAATACTGAGCCGACGTTCTGACATAAACATGGAAGCGCTGAACTGCATCAACTGCGTAGAAGACTGACAAGGAAGAGACAGAAATTACCCTAATGAGGTAATTTCGTTGCTTTCTATGGGAGATAAAAAAATATCTCGGATTTCATCAAAAATACCTTAATTTGCATTCCGCAGATGAACGAAGGTCTTACAGGTGTAGAATGACATGAGGGTGAGTAATTAATGACAGAAATTTAATTTTTGGGTGAACTAACCCTTTAAAGTCATTTTATGAACCATGACAGTTTCACACACTGTTCGACAGTAGAAATATGGGAATGGGAATATGATCTGTGCATTATTCTTGAAGTTATGAGCACGTGAAATGTACATACTTGTATTCAGTTAGCGGCTGTGCTATTTTTGTTGTAAGCGCATATTACTCAGACTCATTAGAGGGTGCATACAACGCAACAGAAACATGTTGGAGGCTTGATATGAAAGTTTAAAGTCTCTGGTTTTGTATGCAAAAAGAATTTTTGTGCTACCTATATGGATTCAAATTTTATTGGCTTTTAAAGAGAGACACGCAAATGGGAGCGCCGACGCTCCATCCGGTCTTAAGGGGTTAATTATTTGGATTTTATTTGATGGACACAGATTAAAAGGTATAATTAGTCATAACAAATTTATGATAAGTGTATATATATATAAGAACAGGATATCTGTATGTACTCACAATGAGGTTTTATATCTTCTGTATTGTTTTTAGGTCTGATGACAAATGTCCGCTATTATGGAGGAGTGAATGAGCAGTTACCAGGACAGAGATGATGAGTATGACTGTAGTAGAGGAAAATATTATGATATACTTAAAATTTTGGTTCATTCGTAAGAAATAACAATATTCATAATTTCTAGCTCCATTTTGCAAAAAGTTTTTTTCATTTTTCGCTTTTGTTTTTCCAACTGTTTTGAATGTGTCACTTTGATAAGAAAACTTCTCATGACACACTGTTTATTATGTTCCTTCATGCACAGTTAAAATGTGTGGGTTTTTTTGTTTGTTTGTTTGTTTTTTTACAATTTAAGAGTTTCTTGAAACATAATCGGCACAATCATAATATGTGTGTTAAATGAAATGTAATTCTTTTTATAGCAGTGAAACATCAGAGTGAAAATGCTCCTTTCTATCTTTCTAAATCAAATGATAAACAAATTCATTAACCACTTCTGGCTGCTGAGTTGCACAACTGTTGTTGTCTATCTTGTGTTTTTGTGTGTTAAAGGGGAACTGTGTGATTTCTGCACCAATAAAATCACCAAACAGGACTGGAAAAATAATAATTACTGTTTCAAAAACTCCTCTTTTCTGTCATGCAGTACACCAGAAGACTGCAATGGCTCGTTTCCACCAAGCGGTACAGTACAGTACAGTACAGTACAGTACAGTATGCAATTATGTCGGTTTCTATTGTCAGAAATTGTGAATGGTGCCAAAATCCCAAACTGTAAGTTACCACTTTTTTGGGACCCTTCCGTTGGGGTACCAAGCACAGTAGTCCGATACTTAAAGGGTGGAGGTATACACTCACTGCAGAAAATTGATTGGTTGACAGAGAATCATCACTAGCGCATGCAACAAGTGTCAATATAACCTGCAGCTCCTCATGTCGATGATAAAAGAGAGACTGACATGACATATATTTGTCTTTACTACAAAATATCAAAGCATATAAACGAACACACTCCATCTGAGGTGCAAGCCAAGAAAGATAAACCAAAATTCACCAACTTTTCGGTGAATAAAACTTTTTGCAAGAGAGTGTGCAGTCATATCTTTACGGTGGCGCATTGCTGCCACATACATATTATTTTTTCCACTCAATTATGTCGTTCAAACGACATCTTTTCTCGTTCAAACGACATATTATTTCGTTCAAACGACATCTTTTCTCGTTCAAACGACATATTATTTCGTTCAAACGACATCTTTTCTCGTTCAAACGACATATTATGTCGTTCAAACGACATCTTTTCTCGTTCAAACGACATCTTTTGTCGTTAAAACCACATATTTTGTACGTGACGTGTACGAGAAATACCTTTATCTGATCTATAATAGAGAATATAGACTAGATCAGTGCCTTTATCACACTTCCGCACTCGAAAATCAGAAGCAAATATACTGTAAAATTCCTTTCGATGCCTGGATCGATGGCAGTGCAAAGTAATGAACACAATATTATTGTTTTATTGGCCTATATGCAGTTTCTAATAGCCTAATAAAGCACAATTTTATCATTTAGCATTCCTTATTTTCTGGAAAATATAGGTTTATTGGCCTCAATGAGTCTGAGACTCCCGGTCAGAGATTGTGTCTCAGACGACATTAAATATTTTGTGAATATTTGTAAATATTCGTGGCATAACAGGTGGAAAAATGACTGTACTGCAGTTCTGTGGATGTTTTGCCTAGGCAAGGTTATTAGCCTTTAGTTAACTAAAATAAATAAATAAACTATTAAAAATATTTATGCTGCAATATGAGAAAATATAAATATTAGTTGAAAATGCTATTTTTAATATAATTTCGTTTTTTTCCCCTGACCTTCAACCGATGCGATCCTTTCATTACCCAACAAGATTGTTAAATTAGAATTAAATGAAATTAGAATGAAGAAAAAAATCCCATGGGTTTAGTTTTAGGCTATACATGTAGGCCTAGATGAAAAAACAAAACATGAGGATTCTTTGCATCACATGCAGCGCTTCTGTGAACGGAGAAAAAAACAAGATGAAATCTTATAAAGGGAATAAATAGCCTATTCCTATATAGCTAGGCATACACGAAATATATTAAACCTAAATAATTAACATATTAAGAAAATGAAAGAAAAAAACCGCGACAAGTAGACCATTTCGATTCCTTTTTGAGAAGCAAGTTCACTCAAAAAAATAACTTGTTGGTCTAACTTAATTCAATTATGACACCTATTTCCACACAGTTGAACTGATTTATTTGAACTTAAGATAGGTTAATTGTACTGATGAGTAAAATTCATGCTAATTGAATGAGATCACACCAGTTTCATTTGACATATTCTGTGAATGTTTCCTGAACATAATTCATTCTTGTTGATCCAACCAGTGCTATTGCAATTCAGACTGGTGCCCTTGTGCAGTGTTGCTCAAGTTTTCTGCACTTTTAAGGAAATGGAAAGACCTGTTAGTGTTTAAGTGTTTAATGTTTAGTTATTTTGAACATTTAAAAGAGTTTGTAGCGTATATATATAAAAATTTTTTTGTTACCATCATGGTGAAGATGTGCGCTTGTGCTTAGGTTGTGAATAGCTGTTGTACACAGACATACATGTTTCATGACCATTGAGAGGGATAAAGCTGATGACCATATGTAGACTGTGTAAATTATGTGCTGGCCCTCAAACTAATTTATTTATATTTCTATAAAAACTAAACTAAAATATCACTTTTTCATATGCTAAGTAACATTTATAGCATGCAAGTAATGATCAGGTAAAGAACTTCTCATCACTGGCTTTAGCACAGTTAAAGCTTGTTGAGAACAACATAGATTTATTTCATGCAGCCACCCAGAGCCTAACCACAAGGTCTACACTTCAGCATAATGGTAACCTCAAAAAAATCGACATAACAAACTCTTTTAAATGTCAAATATAACTGAACATCAAACTTTAAAAGGTATTTCCCTTTACTAAAAACACATTAAACAGCACTTAAGTTCAACATTTACTGTCCTGATCTTTCCCTACGCAAAGCATGCTGGGAACTAGAAATCCACTGCCCAGTTTCAATCAATGCAACATAAATGATTCATGTCATCCCAACACAAATGGTTTAGGTTAACCTAACATTTTGCAAATTTAATTTCATTTAACATAATACAATTGAGTGCAAATGCCAATTAAGTAAAAAACTAAAGATTTGTGTTGGTTCAGCTTATTTTATTTAAATAAACTGAACAAGCAGCTAGAATCATTTTTTTGAGTGCATTGAGGCCAATAAACCTATATTTTCCAGAAAATAAGGAATGCTAAATGATAAAATTGTGCTTTATTAGGCTATTAGAAACTGCATATAGGCCAATAAAAAAAATAATATTGTGTTCATTACTTTGCACTGCCATCGATCCAGGCATCGAAAGGTATTTTACAGTATATTTGCTTCTGATTTTCGAGTGCGGAAGTGTGATAAAGGCACTGATCTAGTCTATATTCTCTATTATAGATCAGATAAAGGTATTTCTCGTACACGTCACGTACAAAATATGTGGTTTTAACGACAAAAGATGTCGTTTGAACGACATAAATCTGTTGTTTGAACGAGAAAAGATGTCGTTTGAACCAAATAATATGTCGTTTGAACGAGAAAAGATGTCGTTTGAACGACATAATATGTCGTTTGAACGAGAAAAGATGTCGTTTAAACGACATAATATGTCGTTTGAACGAGAAAAGATGTCGTTTGAACGAGAAAAGATGTCGTTTGAACGACATAATTGAGTGGAAAAATAATATGTATGTGGCAGCAATGCGCCACCGTATATCTTTCATATACGTTTGGATATACTACAAAATATACCAAATGTTCAAAGCAAATTAAGAATATTGTAAATCAACACTGGAATTTTTTGCAATCTGATAATAAACTTCCAGCCTTTCAGGATTCCAGTGAAAGCTTTTATAAATCGCAAAACAAAAGCTTTTATTTATTTCATGTAGTAAATCATAAGTGGGAAAAGCAAATAGAGGATTGCACAAATTTCTGATTATCACTGTAAGATGTAATATGCTAAACTTAAATGTGATGAATGGCCATGAAATGCACCTTATGATGATAAATTATGAAACTCTATTAAGAAAGTCTATGTAAAAATGTTAGTGTCTTTGGTGTTTTTTTTTTCTTATAGAGAGATGTTTGATACTATGGCAAAGGACACTCTAAATGTGGTAATTTACAAAAAAAAAATGATGTTGAAAATATATCAGTAATCCGCACTTTGTAGAATTCAAAACAGGGTCTGTATCATTTATTGTATTGTACTGCTGTATTTTTTGCTGTCACTACCAGGAAGTTTTAGGAGGGAAATTATTCAAATACTCACAATGCAGATACAATCAGGATGTTAAAATAGCAGGAAATGTAGGTGGGGGGAGTGAATGACCAGCAATCTTCCACTCTCATTGCCCAAAACTGAGGTGCCCTTGAGCAAGACACCTAACCCCTAATCACTCCCCGGATGCCACACCAAAATTGTCTGCCCACTTCTGGCTGCCATTGGCTGCATGTTCAGTACTTTGTCACTTGTTGGGGTCCCCTTGAAATATTTCCGTTGTGGTCTGTGTTGCAGCGTGTTTCTTTATTTGGTTGTGTTGTGAGTATTTGCAGCATATGTGTTATTAAACTGATTTTAATTTTCTTCAGTTGCAGCACATTGTGTGCTCTCAGCCATTTATTTCAAACAATGAAAACCTGATTTAAATTATTTGAAACCCTGTCTAGATATTTTCTATTTAGTTTTGCACCTATTTCTCTGTGTTTTTAAATAGTATTGATTGTATTTTTAAATCTGTAATAATGCTTTGACACTTGTGTGTCCCTATAGTGCTCCAGTAGTATCTAATTGTGATCAGTGCTGGCAATGAGATAACAGTGTCAAATGCATGATTGTGGCTTTTTGGACAATGTGTTGTTTAATGTGCAATAAAAGCAATAACTGTCTTGATTGTGAGTGTGTTTATGTCCTGGACATGGTGTAACATGATGAAGCCTTCATGGCTGAAAGATGTTCACATAAGACATTGTTTTTTTTAGTTCATGAAAAAATATCTAAACATTTATTTTTAAAAAAAGCAAAAAATCTAATGTAGCCTACATTTAATAACTGTGATCATCAAAAAAGCTGTGATAAGCGTTGTATTTTGTGCTTCATCACATGATAATACTGTTACTGTACTGCAGTAGGAGCTGGCAAATCGCAAGCTGATAACAAAAATGAAAGTGTTTTTTTAAGCTTGTCAGTCGGCACACTCGGCACCATAGAGACGCTTTCATCTTTAATAGGAAGCGAGTCCAAAATAGTATAATGGTTCACATGTCTAAACATATTTTCTTTATAGTTTGGCTTATTTTTCAAACTCTTCTAAGAGATGCTCATCAAGCTGAGCACAAAGGTAAGCACATTTTACTTCTGATTAGCAGCAGAGAAACCACGCAGTTTATTAACAAATCTATAAACCAAACCTTTTGAGTTTTATTATATTATATTATATTATATTATATTATATTATATTATATTATATTATATTATATTATTTTTTCGCGTAAGCCGCGACACAACACGGGCTCGTTCATTCAATAGTGTTTGTGAGCTGAAAGTGACGTGTAGGCTATGAGCAGGGGCGGAGCCAGACATTGTTAAATTTCGGGGCTTAGCCCAAATCTATATTTTTCCAATGACATTTTAATTTTCTATTAACAGCTTTACTGACATGAAAGAAGCTTTTTTATAGTATTCTTGAGTAAAGTTCATAAAATGTACATGATTTGGCACTTTAATTTGTAAAAGTTTGTTAGGTATACCTCCTCTAGGGCGGTCCGGGGGCATGCTCCCCCGGAAGAAAATTTAGTACATTTTAAGGTTAAATGCATCAATCTGGGGCACTTTGGAAGCTCAAAATTAAGAGCTTCAACCCATGTACAGTGTGCAAATTGACCAAAGAAACAGCATTGTACCTCGACATGAAAGAGGGTTTAGTTCTTTTTAGTCTGTAGTGTCATCTTTTTAGTTGTGATATAGTGTCTACATAGTTTTAGGTGTTTTAGGATGCCAAACAATTATTACAATGAAATAATAATATAATAATGTTTTAGGCCTATATAATTATTCATATGACTAATATCCAGATATTGTAAAAAAAAAAAAAAAAATGCTTTCTAAATAAATTACACTTTTTATTAGAAATTATAAGACTTTTGTACTAATTTCTAAGATAGGCCTAAATCCTTGAGCTTTTATTTTGATCACCAGATCACCAGCTTATCACGTGAGCAAATGTGCGCACTTGCAGCGTAGACAGACTATATATACTTAATCACTGTATTTTGCTGTTTATAAAGGCACAAAGCCATATCACGGTTTCGATTTTAGTTCGTTGGCAAAATACAACGTTAGAGACCATTTACATGTTTTAAATTTTCGGTTCATTATGAAACGGTGGCACAGGGTCATTAATGGGAAACACTGAATGAATGTTTAGCTGACAAATGTGCCAAAGTTGTATTATCAGCTGTTATATCATAACAAAAACCCTTCAACCGGACCGAAAGAGAGTCTCGAGGCCTGCCGCATCTCTGAGTGAGTGACAGGAGGCGTGGCTCTGTACAACTGCGGTGTGCGTGAACGCGCTGTCGGAGAGAAGAGAGAGAAAGCGCTGCCGGTAACGCTGTATGTATATATTTTCAGCATCATTACTACAGTCTTCAGTGTCACATGATCCTTCAGAAATCATGATGATTTGCTGCTCAAGAAACATTTCTGAATATTATCAATGCTGAAAATAGTTGTGCTGCTTTAGATTTCTGTGGAAACCATGATACCATTCAAACATTTGTGTTGTTTTTGTAAGGAACCCCCATTCGGCCCATGTCGTTCCACACCCGTAAACCTTCGTTAATCTTCAGAACACAAATTAAGATATTTTTGTTGAAATCCAATGATTCAGTGAGGCCTCCATAGCCAGCAACGACATTTCCTCTCTCAAGATCCATTAATGTACTAAAAACATATTAAATCAGTTCATGTGAGTACAGTGGTTCAATATTAATATTATAAAGAGACGAGAATATTTTTGGTGCGGCAAAAAAACAAAATAACGACTTATATAGTGATGGCCGATTTCAAAACACTGCTTCCGGAAGCTTCGGAGCGTTATGAATCAGTGTATCGAATCACAACGCACATACAGATAACTGTTCCGCATATGACTGCAATTGCAGGTTTCAAACAAGAGATGGCGACAAAGAGGAAAAATGGTGGACTGCAGCTTTAAGTTGGTCTCGCTCTGCTTACTCGTAACAAAAAGCATAGTTTTTATATATTTATGAAAACTGCAACTTATTTAAAGCAATGATAGTCAGAAATCGAAATGTACTTAAGTGATGTGCCCCATGCTCCATCTATTAAACCTTCCATATGATCAATCCTGAACACAGATTTGCAGTAATACCTTTGCTTTAATCTACTAGAAATAATGAATTAAGAATAATGCAGAATAAATCAAGAATAATATTTATTTGTCAATAATGTATCATGCCAATTACATAGTTGGACAATTAGAAGCCAGTTCAGAAATAATAAATACATAACATCAGTTGCTCAAAGATGACCCAAAAATAAGAGTTGCATAAAATAAGGCATTGTCCTATGCCATTTCTTTGAGATCTTCTCTCCAGATGAGTTTTATTGCTTTATTGCAGGGCACTTGATCTCATTAGTATATTAAAAAAAGAGAAAAAATAATACTTCAATTCAGCAAAGATGCATTAAATTGATCAAAAGTGTCAATGAAGAGATTATTAATGTTACAAAAGATTTCTATTTAATAAATGCTTTAATAAATTTATTAAATAGCCTACATGTAATAAATTCTGTCCATTGTACTTTCTATTATCAAAGAATCCTGAAAAAATAAAATGTATCACAGTTTCCACAAAAATATGAAGCAGCACAACTGCTCAAGGTGTATTTGTTTTGACTTTTCCTTCAAAGCCCTCCATTTGAGCCACTACAGTCGGCCAAACTTAAAACTTAAAACCGCTCTATTGCTGACACCAACATCGGTTAAGTGAGTTGGAAACCTGCAGGCACTTTCCATTATCACCTCCTGCCTTGAGTTCGGACAAAATAACTGTAAGGTCATCCTTAATCCATGGCACGGTTATGTGCCTAAGCTGCTTTCCACTCACTTCAGAGCACAGGCTCTCCCCAACTCCTTGCTGTGCCCAGTTCAGGCCCTTAGCGTGTGTACTGAGCGCTCCAGCCACTTCTTTTCATGTGCTTCAAAAGCCAAACCAAAGGGCTGCCGGTGATGAAGAAAAGACTGTCCCATTGGATTGTGGATGTGATTATGGTGGCCTACACATCATTAGGCCTGCAATGTTCTACTGGACTCCACTTGGGGAATGGGTTATTAATTGTTTCAACATTAAATTGGTTTTATGTTGTCATTACATTTCAGTCACATTGTAACATTGATCGAACAGTATTACCAAAGATAATTTTTGTTAATTTCAATATTGACATTGGTGAGAATCGATCATAGTGTAGCGTTGATTCAATAGCATTACCATTGAATTTATTTTTAATTATTATTATATTATATTATAATATATTATATTATTTTTTTTGAAATCTTACCATTATTTCAACATTAATTGTAACATTAATTTAGTGCAATTAGCATTGATGCATCAACATTGACTCAACTTTGTTTCAGTGATTGCTTGCTATGTGGGGGAGGTAGGAATTTTTTAGGTGCAGCTGAAGGAAGCATTTATTTTATTAATTTATGTGCTCAGATCTCGTGATTACAGCCTTTCTGACTGTACTTGAAGGGCACATTACACTCACAGAGGGAAATAACTGAGAAACACTTTGACCAGTATCACACCTGTG